>NC_063059.1:38329229-38349229 GCF_018812025.1 Megalobrama amblycephala | reverse complement strand
TCCAGGATGCTGATTGGTCAATACAGCGTTCAAGCCATGCTAAAACATGAAATAGCGACAGCTATGACATATACGGCCATTTTACGTCAAGTACCTCTTCTCGTGTTGTTTCCATGTTCCACACTGTTATTCCTCCGTCAGCAGAGCAGGACACCAGCTGATGGGTCAGAGGCAGATACCTCAACGCCTGGACCTTCTCACTGAGACACAGACAGAGACAAAATGACTGATTATTCCTACATACACTACAGTTCAAAACCTTATTTTGTAAGTATCTATGAAATATACAGGACATAAATGTACAGTCAGACGGTCATTACAACAAATTAAACCCCATAAAGGTCTTGTATCACTCTGAAGTGATTTATTTTGTGATAAGGAACCCATGTTCTCTCTTACATCTTTTGAATTTGAATCTAAGGGCTCAGACATGTCCAGACTGATATATTTTAGAAGAATGCACCTGCTCAAAGATTGTTAATGTAACAAACTCATGAAGATCATTCACTTTCAGTATTTTCTTTTAAAGAAATGGAACTGAAAATGAATATAAAATACTTCTCAATTCCCATATTTCTCAATTTTGGTTTCTTATGCCATTCACAGCCTGGCAGCTCTTATATAGCAATGTTTCATTAGGGCTATTACTGTGTCAAGTGTGTGTGTGTGTGTGTGTGTGTGTCTCTCACTGGTGTCCCTGCAGTAGTAATGTGCGTCCTTGTCTGCCACCAATGTCCCACATGATCACACTGTGATCAGACGCTCCAGAAAACAGCCACCTCTGAACCGGATCCCAATATAACGCAGCAACACTACCTACAGAGACACACAGACAGACATAAGGGTGTTAAGGGAAAAGCTCAGTGTGAAATCAGTTGCTTTTCTTTCACAAAACTTTGAAACCAGTTACAAAAGACACTAAGATGTGTGTGTATGTGTTCAGAAAAAGCAAACTATAGTTTGGAGACAAAACTGTCCTCAAAAGCGAGATAAATCTGACTACATTTAGCCCTAAACTGCTAAATGTGGATTATAAATGCCCTGATATACTTCAAGTGAAATCGAAGAACAAAAAGTGAGTATATTGGGGTCTTATATATATATATATATATATATATATATATATATATGCTGTCCTCATTCAGATAGCAGAGTAAACATGTATTTGTAGGTGTGTTACCTTCATGGCCCTTTAGTGTGGTGATGACAGAACACGACTGTTCATCCAGTTTCAGTAGAGTGATCTGCCCTGAATAATCTCCCACAAAGGCATGCTGGGTATCATTATCATATCTGTGTATGTAGTCAAGAAAACAACACAGAACAGAGGAAATAATCCTAATAACAAAAAGTGTATTTAAAGCAGTTTAGGACACTAAATAATTTGCCAGTCCATTAAAATGTATAATTAATCTAATTAATGAAAATGTCTTTGAAAGACATTCAGGGACTAAATATCCATTAACAGAACAAAAATATGAATCAGCACAACTGTTTTCAACATTGATAATCATAAATGTTTCTTGAGCATCAAATCATCATATTAGAATGATTTCTGAAGGATCATGTGACACTGAAGACTGGAGTAATGATGCTGAAAATTCAGCTTTGATCACAGAAATAAATTACATTTTAACATGTATATTCACATAGAAAACAGTTCTTTTAAATTGTAATAATATATCACAGTGTTTTGACTATATTTGATCAAATAAATGCACCTTGGGTAGCAGAAGATGTTTCAATATAATTAATAATAATATAAAAAATTATGAATAACATTTGATTAGGTCACGTTATCTCCAACACAGCACACAACCACTACAGAAACCACTGCGATCCACAGAAATCACATGCATAAAATGTAAAAAAGCATTAGAAATATTTCTCAGGGAGAGACTGGAGTCAAGGATACTGTAAACAGGAAGCCCATGAGCCGAAGCTGTGGCGTCCCAGCATAGAGCCGCTCTGACTGCTCATCCAGCTGACGCTTTTATCATGACCCGTACTGATCACCCACTGACTCTCCAGAGAGAAGATGAGGTCCGACACACGGTTCTGATGGGCTGCACACACACACACACACACACGGTGAGGATCAAAGTTCAAAGGGTCTGAGACTACATGTGCGTCCCAGTTCATGTACTAATGCAGGATTCTATTGAATTTTGTAGTATAAATACTGAGTAGAATGTTCATACTGAAAATTCCAAAAAGAACTTTAAATACCCAGATGATGCACTTAATTAACTGAAAAAACGAAGTGTGGAATGTTGGACACTTCATGCTCTTGACTGTCACAGCTTTAATTGCGTAGCGGAGGGGGAGGGGCTATAACAGACGCTGATGTTGAATGACAAAATAACCTTACTGAAGTTCACACTACACAGTTGAGTACAGAGTGTATAGTGTATAGTGCGTCATTTGGGACACAACATATGTTAGGAATGGAACACTAGCGTACTGTGTAGTATATACTTCCTACTAGGTTCTCTTTTAAATAGTATGTGAAACTGTCTGCAGAATGCATGATAAACACTAGCAAGCTACATTGTTGTCACATGACCACATTAGAGTTATTATTGTTACCGAAAACTACTAAAAACTGTTTTGTTAATAGAAATAAAGATGAAATAAAATGAATAAAAAAAGATGAAAAAAAAAGAAACAATGCCTAGTCAACTAACTGAAATATATATATATATATATATATATATATATATATATATATATATATATATATATATATATATATATATATATATATATATAAAATCTAAATAAAAGTAAAACTTAAATAAAAATAAATTAAGCCTAAACAGTGATATAAAGAAAAAATAAAACTAATAAAAATGACAAAAGCCAAAAAAACTAATTAGCCTACAAAAGATAAAATGAAAAAAGAAAATATAAAAATAAAATCTAATTCAAAATATTAATATTTGAGTTTTGCATGCATTTTTAGTTAATTTAAAATATATATTTAGTATTTTAATTTAATGTTTATTAACTGTAATGATTTCAGGACAAATGTCTTAACCTTTGGCAGTCCAATCAAAAAAAATGAGTTTGGTTCAACTGGTTCATTCGTGACACTGGAAACAGAAGATGACGTTGAGCAAATTGCATTGTGGGATACGGTATTCAATGAACTATGCTCTGCTGAACTGCACATCATGTGGATTATTAAGATTCTGCACTCAAACACACACTTTTGTGATCTGATTCACGTCCCTAATCAGAGAGTATTGTGTGTGTTGAGATGTTTGTGAGTTGATGTCATCGTCTGATGATGTCATTGTGTGTCCTGGTAGAGCAACTAACAGTGTAACTGTGTTTGATCTGAAAGAAACATAATGCAGATCACAATACCAACTAATTCATACAAATTAGGTCAACTAAAATATTATTAGCCAGAATACTGTTCGTCTCTCTTACACACACACACACACACACACACACACACACACACACACACACACACACACACACACACACACACACACACACACACACACACTTTCCTGGCATTGTCCGGTTTTCTCCAGACACATTTTCCAGAGCTGCTCTGACTCATCCAGTCATAATCATCTTGTGTGCGAGTGTCTAGTGTCTATTGAGAGCTCACATGGGAGTCTTAGCCCCAGGGCATGCTGGGAAAGAACAAATGATCCTCAAGTGATTGGGTGGGCCAAAGGAAAGTAGTGTAGCGTGTGTGTTTTTCTCTCTCAAGGAAACACACTCAGGGGACCGAGAGCACACGTGCCGCACAAACACACTTCAGCGCTCTGCTGGAAGGGAAATCCAGCCCATCATCTAAAGTGTGTGAGAGAACTCTAATGGAAATAACGCATAAGTGTCTGTTTTTACCTGGGTATGTTTTCACATGGTTCATTTTGTTGAAATCTTCTGAGATGAGGAACTCCTGTGAAACACAGAAGAAAGAACATTACAGAAAAACTGCATGAATTACTCAACGGGTTAACCACTTACTCAACCTCATGTGACTACAAACCCAGATGACATTCATATTTTTGTGAAACACAAACCGAGAGCTTTCCCATACAGTGATCGGGACACTCAAGACATAAATAAGGACAAAAAAACACCATTTATGCATTTATTTCAAGTCTTCTGATTACTTTCATGGTGTTTTTGTCCACAGTCCCTTTATAAACTATACTTCAGAAGATTATTTTTAAGAAATTAATACTTTTATTCAGCAAGTAGGCAATGAATTGATCAAAAGTGACAGTAAAGACATTTATAGTGTTACAAAAGTTCCTATTTCAAATAAATGCTGTTGTCAGCTTCTATTCATCAAAGAATCATGAAAGAAATGCAACCATTTCTGCCAAAATTTGATTTCTGAAGGATCATGTGACATTGAAGACTGGAGTAATGATGCTGAAAATTCAGCTTTGATCACAGGAATAAATTGCATTTTACAATATATTATCTTATTTTAAACTGCAATAATATTTTACAATATTGCTGTATTTACTGTATTTTGATCAAATAAATGCAGTCTTGGTTATACCTAATTATTTTTTTTTTTTTGTCAATTGTATGTAAAAAGGGCAGTGTGAATGTTCAGCAAAACATCTCCTTTTGTTCTCCGCAGAAAACCATACAGGTTGGGAACGACATGAAGGCAAGAAAATGATCTGAAAATGTTTATGGCTTTTGGGCTCTACTAGAACAGGTTTTCATGCTTGAACGTTCAAAAAACACATTATTTTTCCCATATTCTCCATTGTTGCAGCTCCTCTCTTCTCAGTCTGTCAGTAACACTCTAGGCATTTCTCAATGTCAAGGATACTTCCTTGGCAGGACTGGTCCTTCCAAGTCACTTCCTTCAGAGGCTAGGCGAGGCTCCTCTTTAGCATTCGGAGAACACGTAAATGGAACAGACTAGCAAGTGCACGTTACGTCAGTGAAAAGTTAAAAGAAATGCCGGTGACGGCAACCAAGCTAACAATTGTTAAATGATGGTCCGGTTCAGTTAGCCATCAATAACATAATTTGTATTTGAATAATTTATAATATCAATACGGTAGTAATTTGTACTGGCATTTAAATGTTAAACTTTATTTATCTGACATATTTACTACAGTTATAACAAATGTTTGGTAACGTAAATATACTTACATTTGAAAGCATATTGTCCGCTAACGCCCGACATTTTTTTGTAATTTTTTGAACAAGATTGCAAAGCTGCGCGCATAGGATTGTGGGTGATTTTAGAGCGCGAAGAGCGCTAAGGCTACACATATGCATCCTTTCCTGTATATGGGATATTTTTCGAATGAAGGACTCAGTCCTTGTTTGAAATTCCGAGGATCCTCGACATTGGAACAGTCCTTCGACAGATGTCGATGACGTAGCATCCTCGAAATTCTGGCTTCCGAGGATCCTTCCTTGACATTGAGAAACGCCTTCTGTTTAGTTCCTGTCTCTATGAAGCCCCTCCTTTTGAAAAGCACAATGTGCTCTGATTGGTCGGCTGGACCAGTGCGTTGTGACTGGTCGAGTGCTTCGAACGTGTTTGGGAAATGTCCCGCCCCTTACCATAACTGCAAGTTTCAGCACACTACTAACTAACTCAACCAGGCTCCGCCCCTTTATTTTGCATATGCCTTTGTTAGGAATTATTTAAATGAGGAATATTGTGATGTGTTTATTCCTGGAAGAAACTCAAGACTAAAATGGAGGCGATTCAGGGAGTTCAGAAACAGTGACACTGATATAGAGAGTAACTCCTGCTGGAGGAACTTTTGCAGAGCTTTTTCAAGCTCAAACAGCAACACTACACACTAAAGAAAGATGAACATGGAAAAAAGCATAATAAACCCCCTTTAATACACAAATACACAGAGCTGCCCTGAGCACAAGTGTATGAAGAGACATAATCTTCACCATTTGAAAACACTTCAGCCCTCGGGGGGCGATACAGTGACACTTACCACAACAGCTCCATTGTCCTGTCCTATGAAGATCCGCCTGCTCTCATGATGATATGACATACAGGAGCACGGAGCTGAACAGAAACAGAAACACTTGACCCACTTCCTCTGAGATTTCTGCTGGTGTCATTTCTGTGCTACTACTGGAACTAAAACAACAACCGTTTCTGAACGAGGTAATTTTTTGTTAACTAAAACCATTAAAAACCATTTTGTTAACTGAAATAAAGCTAAAATAAAATAACACAGATGAAAAACTTAAGCTTAAAAGAAAATGAGAAATGTTGCCTTCACAGCTACAGGAAATAAATGAGCTGAAGTACTACAATTACCAAAACTGAAACTAAAATAAAAATACATTAAAGCTAAGATAACTGAACCATTTTTCTCCAACACTCCTACTTTTTCTCAATTTACTTTCTCAAACACAGATCCAGATGGAATTGGACATGTCAATCAGCTCAAACAAAAAGAGCAATGGTGCTCTTACTGGTGAACGTACAGTACGTGAGATATAAAGGGGATGGTATGGTTGCTATGGTAACAGATCGAGTTACCATAGCAACCATACCATTGCATGTGAAGACTGTGTGTTAAAAATGTATTATTTTTCTTTTGGTTAATTTACTTCACAACTGATGATGCTCATTCACGTCAAACCTGATCTCGCCGTATTTGAGATCCCATTCACTTTCATTGTGTAGAAAAGTACAGCGTGAACATTATGCTAAATATGTATAGGAACAACTTAAGAGTGAGTCAATGATGGAATAATGACACTCACAGGACACAGTGTGGTAGATGCTGGGCCAGTACTGTCCACTGTCCCGCTTCAGCCAAACTCGAATCGTCCTGAAATAAACACAAACAACATTCAAATAAAACATGCAATGCCATATAAGATATATATATATATATATATATATATATATATATATATACAGTCAAACCAAAATTTATTCAGACACCTTGAACATTTCATTCATTAATCCAGTTTATTCACTATAGTTTAAAAAAAAATGTTAATAAAATATGACAAGATCTCAGAGTTTCTGTCATTTATTACTCACCCTCATGCCGTTCCACACCCGTAAGACCTTCGTTAATCTTCGGAACACAAATTAAGATATTTTAGTTGAAATCCGATGGCTCCGTGAGGCCTCCATAGGGAGCAATGACATTTTCTCTCTCAAGATCCATTAATGTACTAAAAACATATTTAAATCAGTTCATGTGAGTACAGTGGTTCAATATTAATATTATAAAGCGACGAGAATATTTTTGGTGCGCTAAAAAAACAAAATAACGACTTATACAGTGATGGCCGATTTCAAAACACTGAATAAATATGTTTTTAGTACATTAATGGATCTTGAGAGAGGAAGTGTCATTGCTGGCTATGAAGGCCTCACTAAGCCATCGGATTTCAACAAAAATATCTTAATTTGTGTTCTGAAGATTAACGAAGGTCTTACAGGTGTGGAACGGCATGAGGGTGAGAAATAAATGACAGAATTTTCATTTTTGGGTGAACTAACCCTTTAAACTTTGTCAGAAAAAATGAATCTTAATTGTGTGAGATAACACTTAAGCAAAACATGGTCAGATCAAAGTGTCTGAATAAGTTTTGGTTTGACTGTGTGTGTGTATATGTTTGCCGAGATAATCCATCCACCTCACAGGTGTGGCATATCAAGATGCTGATTAGACAGCATGATTATTGCACAGGTGTGCCTTAGGTTGGCCACAATAAAAGGCCACTCTAAAAGGTGCAGTTTTATCACACAGCACAATGCCACAAGTTTTGAGGGAGCGTGCAATTGGCATGCTGACTGCAGGAATGTCCACCAGAGCTGTTTTGTGAACAATATTTGAGAGAAATAGGCCTTTTGTGCTCATAGAAAATGACTTAGATCTTTGAGTTCAGCTCATGAAAAATGAGGGCAAAAACAAAAGTGTTGCCTATATATATATATATATATATATATATATATATATATATATATATATGTGTGTGTGTGTGTGTATGTGTATATATTACATATTTACAAATGTTTGTTAGATGCAAGTAATCGATTTAACAGCACTAATCATATTATAATATGTTAAATATATAAATTGTTACAATGTTTTTTAATACAAATATGCACATCTGCCCTGACTACTATATATATATATATATATATATATATATATATATATATATATATATATAAATATTAGTGCTGTCAAATCGATTAATCACAATTAATTGCATTTAACATAAGTTTGTAAATACATAATATATATGCATATATACACACACAAACACACACATATAAAATAGATAATATAATATGTAATATAATGTAAATATAACACAATGTGTATATCATAGACTGTAAAAAAAATATATATAATATATATAAATATATATAATAAGTACTGTCAAAACGATTAATTGCATCTAACAATGTATTTCACACATCTAACTTAAATATTTATATGAAGACGTCAGATGCAAAACGTCCATCTGACGTTTCTCTTTAAAATTATTTTTAAAATTTTGTCAGGCTCATATGTATAGGTTTCTTCCTTAGTACCGGTACTTGTGATTGGGCTGACGCTGGGATTTAGTGGACCTGAAGTGAAAGTATTTGATGAACGTATACTATATGTGGAGAGCATTCATACTATAATATAACAAAAAAATAAATAAATAAATAAAAAACCCTCTGAAGTGTGATGGTCATGCAGACGTGTCGCCGGAGCAGCTGAACTCTCAGTTCATTTAGTTTCAATTCCTGCTAAAATCTCAAGCGTATCATATGTTTGTGCATCTGCTCTTAGAGAGATAATCAGGACATGATCACACATGTACCTCCACTAACATGGTTTTGCCTTACCAGAATGCTTTAAACTTCTCTGAATTAATTAAAACTCTTTTCTGGACCAAAACATTTTCTAACGCATTGAACTCTTGAGCTCCTCTCTAGCTGATTGATCATTTTTAAGCATTTAAATGATGTTTAAATCCCATTTTACAAGGATGTCATTCTTTTAAAACATTAAGACGAGTCTGTTGAAATGCATGGCGAAATCAGATATGATTTCAAGCCTTGCAGAAACAAAGCAAGCACTGATGTGCTCATCCTGAGAGGAACTTAACCAACGTCACTGCTCAAAGAAAAAGGCTTTTACACTGACAAATATCCAAAACCCCTGTAACACTATTAAAAAAGGCTGTTTAAAACCAGCCTGGTCATGCTTAAAGACCAGCAAACCAACTTAGGCTGGTTTAAAGGGTTAGTTCACCCAAAAATGAAAATAATGTCATTTATTACTCACCCTCATGCCGTTCCACACCCGTAAGACCTTCATTAATCTTCAGAACACAAATTAAGATATTTTTGTTGAAATCCGATGGCTCAATGAGGCCTGCATAGCCAGCAATGACATTTCCTCTCTCAAGATCCATAAAGGTACTAAAAACATCATTTAAATCAGTTCATGTGAGTACAGTGGTTCAATATTAATATTATAAAGCAACGAGAATATTTTTGCTGCGCCAAAAAAAACAAAATAAAACTTATATAGTGATGGCCGATTTCAAAACACTGCTTCAGGAAGCATCGGAGCATAATGAATCAGTGTATCAAATCAGCGGTTCGGAGCGCCAAAGTCACGTGATTTCAGCAGTTTGGCGGTTTGACACGCGATCCGAATCACTGATTCGACACAAAAGATTCATTGTGTTCTGATGCTTCCTGAAGCAGTGTTTTGAAATCGGCAATCACTAAATAAGTCGTTATTTATTTATTTTTTTTTGGTGCACCAAAAATATTCTTGTCGCTTTATAATATTAATATTGAACCACTGTACTCACATGAACTGATTTAAATATGTTTTTAGTACATTAACGGATCTTGAGAGAGGAAATGCCATTGCTCCCTATGCAGGCCTTATCAGATTTCAACAAAAATATCTTAATTTGTGTTTGGAAGATTAATGAAGGTCGTACAGGTGTGGAACGGCATGAGGGTGAGTAATTAATGACATTATTTTCATTTTTGGGTGAACTAACCCTTTAAGTTGTATTTTCCAGCAGGTTTTCCTCATATAAACCATGTGAACAACACAAATTATCATATTATCCAATATACATATTATCCAAAAAGACATTTAAATGGAGCACAATATCTATGTAAACAAGTAAAACGTGTCCAAATTACCATGGTAATCAACTATTATGCCAAGATAATTCATTAATATGGGATGTCCTTGACAGTAAATCAGTCATTTTAAATTATTTTTTGATGATAACGGTGTATATATCAAGCTACCACAACAATAACTATAATAATCCATAGTAGTAATAAATAATACATTAGTATTTTGGCCTGTAATCTAGCATATCATACTTGAAATAAGTGCAAAAGACATAATTATGACATACTAAGTCATATTTATGAGATGAAAAGTCTTAGAAAGTCTTTTTGTCATAATTTAAACTTTTCATCTCATAAATATGACAGAATTTCGACTTTTTATGTCATAATGTCTTACAAAAGTTGCTTTCATATACTAGAATCATTGATAGTGTAAACCCAACGTAAATTAACAAGATCTTCAAACACTGAGAAAGTTAAAGAATCATTCTGCTTTTGATTTGTGGTCACATGATGACAGTTATGGTAAATACACACTTACCACAGTTTTACTGTAGTAACAATGTTGACTATGGGAAGCTATGAATGCTATAGTAATTCATAATTCATCCTCAAATCTGAAGTTTTCAAGCAACAATCTAGCTTGTGAAGTTCTTGTTCAAAACAGTGTCATGATGTATCATGGAAATACCCTATATAAACATGGTAATCCTTTAGTACCATGGTATTACCGTGGCACCACTATAGTAACACTTGTACGATGTAAACAAATAAACAGATAAATAAACCAAGTGTTGATTTCAGCGTTGTCATCATGTGTTCGTGTAAACACCGGCTGTACCTGTCCTCGCTGACCGTGATAACGCCATCCTCTTTCGGGATCAGCACGGCCGTGTTCACGCTGTCGCTGTGGCCCTCGATCTTGTTCAGCAGGACGGGTCTGGAGCTCTGAGGCCTCGAGTGGATCTCCGCCGCCATGGCTGTTTTTCCCTTGATTCCCCCCGTGTGATGATGATTCCTCCTCTCGAGTCAGCTGAGCGTTGAGGAAGTTCAACCGAAACAGCGCGAGGCACCGTAACACTCCGTGAAAACGCGCCTGTAAAATACAATCAACTACTTTGTAATATTGTGTATGATTAAATTATTTATAAATTAACAATTATATACGAATACTTGTTTATTATATAATTCGCTTATAATAATTATTATTAAGTATTCGTTTTATTATATTAACGTCTATCGCGTGATATTTAAAGGGATAGTTCACCCAAAAAAGAAAATTGTGTCATAATTTACTCACCTTTAAGTTGTTCCAAACCTGAATGAATTTATTTCTTCTGCTGAACACAAAATAAAATATTTTGAAGAATGTCGGTAACCAAACATTTGATGGACCCCGTTGACTTCCATAGTATTTTTTTTTTTTTCTTACTATGGAAGTCAATGGAGCTCAACTATTTGGTTACTGACATTCTTCAAAAATGGTTGAACTATCCCTTTAACACTGTACAATTTTAAATTATCACATTAAAGGGTTAGTTCACCCAAAAATGAAAATTCTGTCGTTTATTACTCACCCTCATGTCGTTCCACTCCCGTAAGACCTTCGTTAATCTTAGGAACCCAAATTAAGATATTTTAGTTGAAATCCGATGGCTCCGTGAGGCCTGCATAGGGAGCAATGACATTTCCTCTCTCAAGATCCATTAATGTACTAAAAACATATTTAAATCAGTTCATGTGAGCACAGTGGTTCAATATTAATATTATAAAGCGACAAGAATATTTTTGGAGCGCCAAAAAAACAAAATAACTACTTATTTAGTGATGAACGATTTCAAAACACTGCTTCAGGAAGCTTCGGAGCATAATGAATCAGTGTATCGAATCATGATTCGGATTGCGTGTCAAACCCGCCAAACTGCTGAAATCACGTGACTTTGGCGCTCTGAACCGCTGATTCGATACACTGATTCATTATGCTCCGAAGCTTCCTGAAGCAGTGTTTTGAAATCGGCCATCACTAAATAAGTTGTTATTTTGCTTTTTTGGTGCACCAAAAATATTCTCGTTGCTTTATAATATTAATATTGAACCACTGTAGTCACATGAACTGATTTAAATATGTTTTTAGTACATTAATGGATCTTGAGAGAGGAAATGTCATTGCTCCCTATGGAGGCCTCACTGAGCCATCGGATTTCAACAAAAATATCTTAATTTGCATTCTGAAGATGAACGAAGGTCTTATGGGTGTGGAACGGCATGAGGGTGAGTAATAAATGACAGAATTTAAATTTTTGGGTGAACTAACCCTTTAAGTTAAATTATTTACAAATTATTTTTTAGATCATTTTATGTAATAAAGCCTAACATTAATATAGACTAAATATAAAAAAAATTTATTTGTTCTGAACATTATCACCATTTACTTGCCTTGCCAATTGATAGTGTCTTAGTATTATATCAGTGTTTTTTAAAGAAACATTTCATTAATGTTTTATTGTTGTTGTCTTATAGGTCTATAATCAAGCATAATAAAACTACAAAAGCAACAAAACTAGTAAATTGAGTATACTTTATTAAATAACAAATATTGTAAAATGTAAAAGTCTGAAAGTTAAAAAAGACAAGGTGAACCAGTTTAAGTACCTTATTTAATAAAATATGACTCAATGCAGGAAAATGTATTGTTAATATGACAAATAAAATAAAATAAAAACAATTCTCAGTTAAAGTTAAACAAAAGTTATGACAGCATTTAAGTTGCACACATTTTGTGAGAAAGTTTGCATTAGAGACAAATTATAAACCATGTATAAAATCTTAGAAAATATTCCCCAAGTATATAAAGATAACAGCAATGCAATACAAAGACGAAGTAAAAATGAGGGTAAAAAGACACATGAGAAATTGAATGGGTACAGAACACGCAGTCCAGGACAAAAGTTTAATATATCAGTGTGCGTGCGTGCGTGTGTGCGTGTGTGTGTGTGTGTGTGTGTGTGTGTGTGTGTGTGTGTGTGTGTGTGCGTGCGTGCGTGTGTATGTCTGAGGAAGAACCCCCTCTGATCTCTGGCTCAAGGTTTGTTGATCTGGCCAGCAAACAAAATGGTTCCTGAGAAGAGAACGGTATCAGATTTCACAGTCAGGACATTTTAATCTTACAGATTAATAATTATAAAACAGATAAAGAACCATAAACAGTGTGTGAGCTGTGTGTGTGTACCTGTAGGATTGTGTCTGATGAGAAACAGGAACGGTCTGTCCACAGCCATCCACGGAGGAGAAGATCGGGCGTGCAAGATTGCAGCTGAAATGAGAGATGACCACAGATGAAGGGTCTCGCTGGACGTCCAGTGATTGTGAGTTGATATTAAAACATTTATGACACAGTATCTTACTTGTGGCAGCAGAGGCTTTGGTCCCATCCTCATTGACCTCGATCTTGGCCTTCTGAAGCGCTTTGGACACATAAACAAACTCCGAACCTGTTACATACACAAACATAAAGACTACACTTATAACATTTATGAGCATTTATTGTGTTATGTATAAGTTATTATTATTCATAATCATACATGAACACAGAGGGCTGATATTTGTATTCAGCTAATATAGAGCTGACTTGCACATCCCAATTTCATCAGTCCACCAGAAGACAGTCATGTGATTGCATCAGACGGCCACACAGGGGCAACAGAACAAAACACTTCAGACTGCAGGTCCAGGTTGGCCTACAATGCTTGCAAAACCTCTTCCTTCCTTCCTTCTTCTAGTTAATATTAATCTTCTTTTATTCTGTCTTTCTCTCTCTCTGTACTTTAGTATGTATTCATATTTGTCCCTCTCATTTTTCCACAGATGCCATTTCTGATATTTTCAGCTTGATTCTTTAAACATTGGATGGAAGCCCATTTCCACCACACACACAAAATCATGCTTTGGTAAATCATAATTCTAACATCAGTCAATTAAAGTCAATTATAACATAAAATGAAGAAATTATGAGATAATAAATCATGATTATAATTATGATTATGAGTCAATAATAATAATGACATAAATAGTTGTAATTATGAGATACTAAGTGCTAATTATGATAATAAAACCCAAGCAGTTGACAAAAAGTTGATTGTGACAAAAAGTAACAGATACTAAGTCATAATTATGATATGAAGTCATAATTATGACAAAAACGTGAAAATATGACAAAGTTATAATTATGAGATAAGTCAAACCTATGATTTAACAAATATAACTAACATATAATAATGTAACTAATCTAAAAAAAAGTTGAGAATAAGACAAAAATTATGACAAAAAGTTGTAACTATAAGATACCAAGTCAAACCTATGATTTAAAAAAAATCATAAAATAATAAAAATAAAAAGTTGAAATTATGACTATCTCATAGTTACAGCTTTCTAAGTAATAACTATGAGAATAAAAGACAAAAAATATGACAAAGACAAAATTATGACAAAAAGTTGTAACTATAAGATATTAAGTCATAACCATGATATAAGTCATAATTATTGGCAGAAATTCAAATTTATGACAAAAAGTTGTAATTATGAGATACTAATAACTATGAGAATAAAAGACAAAAATTATGACAAAAAAACGAAATTATGACAAAAAGTTGTAATTATGAGATACTAAGTGATAACGGAGAATAAAAGAAAAATATGACAAAGACAAAATTATGACAGAAAGTTGTAACTATAAGATACTAAGTCAAACCTATGATATAAAAGTCATAATTATGACAGAAATTCAAATTTATGACATAAAAAGTTGTAATTACGAGATACTAATAACTATGAGAATAAAAGACAAAAATTATGACAAAAAGACGAAATTATGACAAAAAGTTGTAGCTATAAGATACTAAGTCATAACTATGACATAAAAAGTCATAATCATGACAAAAATGTAAAATTATCGAATAAAAAGTTGTAATTATGAGATACTAAGTAATAATTATGGGAGTAAAAGCCAAAATTTATGACAAAAAGTCAATATTATGAGATAAAAATTTGTAACTATGAGATGCTAAGTCATAATGAGATAAAAAGTTAAAATTTTAAGTCAATTATGAGATACAAATTCATAAATAATAATGAGTCAACATGAGAAAAATTGAGAAAAATTCAACTGTCATAATTATGAAAAAATCAGACTGCCATAATAATGAATTAGTATCTCATAATTTTGACTTTTTATGTCATAATTATGACTGATCATGACTTTTTTTTGTAATGTGGCGGAAATGAGCTTCCATAACACTGAATTTCTGCCCTTGTTAAAATAATTTGGCATTTCTAAACGCCTAAAATCAAGGTTTAAGAATAGAAAGGGCTTTAAATGCTGTCAAAGAAACATTTTGTCATCATTTCCTCATCTTCACATGGTTCCAAACCTGTATGACTTTCTTCTATAGTCCATACAATGATATTTCATAGTGCCTGTCAAGCTCCAAAAAGAGCTTTTATGATCATTTTTGATCCTATTTGGGGCACGACAGACTGTATGGAGAGAAAAAAAAATCTCCTTTTGTGTTCCATTGAAAACATAATAACGTGTGTGTGAGTAAATGATGATAGATTTCATTTCTGGGAGAACTATGGCTTTAAGCTTTGCCCTATTTAACTTTTCTTTGTAGGTTAAAGTAGAAAAGGCACAGTGATTCACTGCTTGCAGCAATTCAGGTTAAAGTTTGTGGTTTAACAGCATGAATAATGGCAATAAAGCAAAGGCTTTGAGGAGAATTGTGTCTTTAGAGATCGTGTGGAGCCGTGCGGCGCTGGGAGCTCCTCTGGATGGTGACCAGCGCTCTAACACTGTCACTCTGACTCATTTTCACACTCCACTGAGAGACGGGATTCATGCGGCTGAAGTTCACAGTCAACAACCAACGATATCATTAGTTCAAGCCCAAACATATGCACAGGAAATGATCTGTGCACGACTGACAGCTGTCACTCACTCAGGTGTCTGAAATCAGCTTTGTTCTGACTGAAGATGTCTTTGATTCCCATCGCTTTAAGAGGAGCCTCCAAATCCACCTCTTGCTCGGCTGTGAATCTACTCGAAGAAGAAGAAACAGACAGAAACCATTAGAGGTGCTTGGCTTGGTTCAGCAAATAATGAGTCCACAAAGTATGTCAGATTCAGTACAGATCAGACCAGCGTTATTAACTTTCAAAAAATAATTTTCAGTATAACTGAAATAAAGCTGCAATGAAATAAAATAAAATACTAGATAAACAGTCATGCTATATGACATAAAAAGTCGAAATTATGATACAGAAGTCAAAATTATTAGATAAAAGTCAAGATTATATCATAAAAAGTGAAAATTATGACATACCAAGTTAAAATTATGACATACTAAGTCATAATGAGAATAAACATCAATTATGACAGTCAAAACGATGATATACTAAGTCAAAGTTACGAGATAAAGAGGCGAAATTATGACAAAATTATGAGATAAAAGTTGCTACAATAACATAAAAAGTCATATTACATGACATAAGAAGTCAATTATGAGATACGAAAGCCAAAATTATGAGATAAAAGTCAACTTTATATCATAAAAAGTCAAAATGATGACATACCAAGTCAAGATTATGAGATAAAGGTCAAAATTATAGCAATAAAAATCAAAATATGACAGTCATATTATGAGATAAAAAGTCAAAATTATGAGTCAAAATTATGATAAAAGTCAAGATTATAGCATAAAGAGTCAAAATGATGACATACCAAGTCATATTATGACAGTCAAAATTGATATACTAAGTCAGTTATAAAATAAAAAGACAAAATTATTAAATAATTATGAGATAAAAGTCAAGATTATAGCATACTAAGTCATAATTATGAGATAAAAAGTCAATTATGGAATGGGATAAAAGATTATAGCATAAAAAGTCAAAATGTTGAGATAAAGACAGTTATGATAAACATTTTTATCTCATAATTGTGACAAATATGATTTATCAAAGAATGCCTTTTTTTACCTTATGTCGCAAAAATGAGCTTCCATAACACTGAATTTCTGCACTTTGCTAAACTAATTCAGGTTTTCTAAAGACCAAAAAATATATATATATTCTGTCATCATTTACACACCCTCATGTCATATATATATATATATATATATATATATATATATATATATATGAAAACTGAAAATAAAAAGCCAATTCAAAATATTAATAAATACTATAATAATATAAATAATACTAAAATAACACTGCATACAAAAAGATGCCTTTAAAAATGACTAATTTGGAGGTAAAATAAGACGAGTCCAAGTGAATATTAAAGGATAGCATGTCTCACTTTGGCATTAGGAAGCGCATCCTCCTCTGGTTTAGCTGTTTGGTCCAGCTTTGGACGGTCGCTGTGGAGATGTGCGGCAAGATGGCTGACAGGGGCGTGTCCTCATTTGACGGCAACGCAATGAACATACTCATGCTATTGCCATGATACGGCAGCTCGATCACTGTATACTTCAAACCTGCTGGAGTGCTGGCCTGACCTGCAGAGAGAACAAATACACGGCATCACGGATCAGGCTTTATGCTGAACACTGGGTCTCTCAACTATTAAAGAGGCCCTATTATGCTTTTCTAATGTCTTTAGTGTGTAATGTTGCTGTTTGAGCTTGAAAAAGGGCCTTTCTTATGGCCTCTTTAAATATTAGTTTTATGAACTTAAAAGTTCCTCAAAACAATATTCAACATTTGTGTGTATGGATCATATCCCAGTCACCCCGGTGAACTTTATAAGTGCAGTCCTCTCGCACGGTCTATAAAACACTTTATTCTGCTCGTAAAGTGCTTATATCAAAACTAGTAAAAAAAACTCAAGTTAATTGGTGTTTTTATGGATGAAATCCTTCTGTTGATGGCCAGACACTCTTGGCTTTTGCATTAGAATTCAATTAATTCACATTTCGCACCCTTTTATTCCCATCTCCTGGGTTATGAGGAATTGTAAAGTTAAAATACTCCAGCGTTCCCAGCGATTTAAAGAGTAGCCACGTTTTTATTGCATCGTCGTCTCTGGAAAACAGTTCCACACGTATCCAGACAGTCAATGGCATGAATCACGTGGCAGGAAATATCTTTCAGTTCTGTGTGTGTGAGTTTAATATCTGATGCAACCTACAAGAAAATCACACTATCTCACCCATGTTGAAGACAGAGAGCTGGGACATCATGGGCACTTTGTATGACTTTCCGTCTCCTGCAGTAAAGCTTCTGGGTTTGGTGTTCTGGGCCTGGAAACGGGACTTCCACAGGCCTTTGAAGTAAATGGAATTGACAGCCACCAAACGAGTCAGAGCCGAATCGAACATATCCGCATTGACAAGACTGGGAATATGGCCTGATAAAAAACAAAACAGAGCAGGTCATAGTATAAAATAATATTACATATATTTATATAACATTAATATTATAAATATTGCTGGGAAAAGTGTTTTTTCTTCAACAAGTGGTTACTGAAAGGACAACATCAGGAGGTCGAACTAACTAAATATTATATCAGCTGGTTTTTATTTTATTTTCATTTTGAATGAGAGTTGCAATTTTTGAAACCCTGATTTGTGTTTTTGTTATATAAAACAAGTTATTTTTTAATTTGGTAAATTTTAATTTTCAGTTATTGATAAACTTTAACTTAATTTTCAATCATTTTGCCTATATTTTCTTATCATTTTTCTTATATAACTTGAAATAACTAAAGATAAAAATATAACTTGATTAATAATTAAAATAAAAATTAATAAAAATTAATTCATAAATAAATAAATATGACGAATGAATAAATACAATCAAATAGACAAATTAAGTTTTATTGGAACCAAATATTGGTTTTCAGTCATTGATAAACTTATACTTCCTATAAATTAAAGAAATAAAATATATATATATATATATATATATATATATATATATATATATATATATATATATGGGTCAATGATGTGATGGGTATTTTTTTGTCCAAAGGCCTTAATAATAATAAAAAACAAAAAAAATGAGTACAACTAGATCTCTTTTATTGAATCCAAAAGGTTTTAATTATATTTTGCTACATATAAAGGTATTTTAAAGATTTTGAAGTGTCAAAAGGTCATTCGGTTTAACCATCCAAAGGCCAATACGGCCATTTCATTTGTGATCATAATGTCTTAAAATGTAATAAATGTATGTATTTTTTATTCTGGCATGATTTTATAACATCATATATCAATATAGTGCAAAAAAAAGTATTAAAATTATGTGTAGAAGTTGTTGCTTTGTTATGAGAAAGAATGTCCGGAAAAATTAATTTCATTGATGTCATTCGGAGTAACCAATATAAAAGAACCATTTTGGATCATGTGGTCATTATCATGTGACAGGATGTGACATCATTCAGACACCTGCAAAGGACCACATGGTCGTGAAGCAAAGTAACTAACTCTCTCTTAACTATTTGAAAAATTCATGTTTTCACTCGCTCATACACGTCCCGAAACATCAGGTCATTCGGTACAACTGCTATAAAACATGGAAAATGTTGTAATATTTTAAAAACTTATACTAAATATAAAATGTTTGATTGTTCTTTTGCTAACTAGATATCAGCCTTGTTAGCTTTGTTTGAAAATATCGTCATTCGCTATAACCAAAATTGTAATTTTGTAAAACCGAAATTTTGGTTAAAACGAATGACTTTTTTGGTGATATACTTTGTCCATATTATAAAAAAAAATTACATAAGCAGTGTTAATTGATTATAACAACCACATAATCTCACTGTTAACACTTAATAAAACTCATTGTCAATGCCCCATATACATATATATAACATTAAAAA